>NW_026291939.1:0-27182 GCF_023091745.1 Budorcas taxicolor | reverse complement strand
ATTCCCATTGGTATCAATAGATTACGCAACATGCTAGGACTGTGATAAGTCAAAGAAAGCGGGCATATATATATGGATTTATTTTGTTTTTGGGTTTCTTATCATTGAGAAGACAAAAGAAAAAAAAGAAAAAAAAAAGAGTACTAAATCCATGTAAATAAGGTGGGCCGATAATATGTTGTAAATCATAGAGGGGAGGCAGTTGGGAGCTTCTTTGATTTTGTATATACCGAGAGTTTTATATATCGAATTATTATTAAAAGACGGAAAGCAATTATTTTTTAATATCTTCATTGTATGTTATGAGAATTTGAAGTCTTTGTGCTTGTGCTACATATAAATTCTTGTAGTAACGGTAATTGCTATCACGAGAACTCAAAATTTAATCATAAAATTCAACGTTTTAAAAAAAAACCTTACTCTTAGCATCATTGATTTGTTATTTTTTCTAAGAAAAATCAAACCAAACTAAACTAAATATTATCTTACTAAAGGATCCAGTGGCTCAGAAAGAAACAAGATGAAAACGAAAAAAATTGAACTGAAATAATTGGTCTATATTAAATTATCATTAAGTATTCATATTCTTCTAGCAAAGATATAATATAGTTTACACTCTGACCAAGTACATCCCTCCCTCTCTCTCCAATAAAAAATCCAAAAAGAGCAAAAAGAGAATAGAAAAGAAACCTATTTAGATTAATGAAATTTGAACAATCTCTCTGTGTGTCAGGTATATCCAACAAAGAGGAGTACATGGTCAAGGCATACATGATATTATACAAGTAGGAGCAGATGCAACCAAAACACACACCAACAACACATCAATCAAATTGCACACTATTAAGATTAGTTTAGTGGTACGGATGAGAGACTTGCTCACATATTAAATTTGTTTGAAAGTTAATTTTCTTATGCTAGTCCCGGAAAAAAAATTTCCACACTACTAAACACCAGTTTGCATCATCTTCGAAGTTCCAATCAAATCCCTGGTTCCTTTCGGTTCAAATCAATCATCTGTGCAACGTATAATAGAACCTCTTTAAATTAATACTCGATAAATTAATAATCTCTTTTAATTAATAAAAATGTCTGGTCCCTACTAGGGACCAGTGTAAAAAGTTGATAAATTCAATAAAATTATAAGATAATACATTTAAAAAATTTCTTTGTATTTTATTGATCCAAATATTTCAAAAATTAATAATTAACTAAAAAATAGATAATAAATTGACTATGAAGTTTTCTTAAAATATGAATCAAGAGTAGCTTGTCTTTTGTTGAACTTCAAATCTAGTTGAATCTCATATTTAATTATTTAAAGAGAAAAAATTGAGATAATCCTACAAAGATTAAGATACAAGATTAGAGAAATTAGTTCTTATCCTAATCCTACAAAGATTGGATACAAGATTAGAGAAACTTTGTTCTAATCTTACTAAATTAAATTTTATCTTCTATTCTCATTAGTTATCTTTTTAAATTGGACCAAAAAAATACAAGTCACTTTTTAAAAAAAGACATCATAATCATAATATATTTACTATAAAGTCAAAAAAATTAAAAATATCTCTATTAATTAATAGTTATTAATTTTTGATAAATTAATAGAATTTGGCAATTCTAAACGTTATTAATTTAGAGAGGTTCTACTATAGTATTCTATTTTATCAATAAGCATACAAGGAGCAAGCTGTTGACCCAACAAAAGAAAAAAGAAAAAGGAAAAAAAAAAGAACAGAAAAGAAAAGAAAAAAACTCAATTTAATTAATGAAAAATGGTAAAACAGATATCGATTACATTTTTGTTACAAACTGATGTATACCTTGTTGAGATACTTGAGCTTCTATTTTAAAATCAATTGGTGCTAAGTAGGATACCCCAATAATGAGAGGAGTCGCACGTGTAAGATTGAACACGCGTAGAACATGACACACACGAAAGATTGAACAGAAATTGACTTAATTTGAAATGGGTCACACGCAAGATGAATGAAACTGAACTAAGGGTCCAACTCTAATATCATGTTAAGATACCTGAGGTTACATTTTAAAACCAATTGATGTTAAATAAAGTAACCCAATGTCTTATAAAGTGATATGAGAGTTTCTGATTTTTCAAAATGAAATAGTGTGTATATTAACTCTAAGGCAATTAGAACTATGGATAAGCACGAGTGTCATTAGCCTTTCACATACCCTCGATTAGAATAGATGAGCTTAGTCTTTTTATTTTCTTGGTTGTGATAACGATTACTTCAACCTTTTTACGGATTCTAAGTCGCCTTTTTAGTGCTCCCTCCATTTCATATTTTATTCATATGGTATTTTAGATTAAAAGTTTATGAGGGAATTGGAATTAGGAGTTATTTATTCTATTTATTTATTCTATTCATTTTTATTTTTTCTAACTGAATTGTAATTGGAATTAGGAGTTGAAAGTAGCTAGGATCAAATAAAATTTTTAAACATAAAAAAAACTTAATAAGTTGGTATACGGAAGATTTTATTTAAAGAAGTGAACATTATTTCGTGATAAGTAGAAAATGAAATACGCTATTCAGATTTTGAAAATTCTTTCATCCACCTCAATAGATGGAAAAACAACTCTTCATATTTATGCTAAGTCAGTTTTGACGTTATCGTTATCGTTATCGTTACTCATTATTGCCTCTTACATTTTGGGGGATTAGAGTTTTTATTTTGGGATGATGGTTGGGGTCGCCCAAGTTGTCGGTCCAACTAAGATGGTCAAATAGAGTACATTTATATATTTACATTGTACATCATCGAAATAGAAAATATACATGTTAAACATAATTTACAGAGGTTTGTAAAATAATATATATATTTGTTACGCCCTTTGTTGCACCCCTTGCTGTAACAAAAGTTGTGAAATTAATTGATTTGTGTTTTACCAAAATTATGCTTTGACTGAATTTAATTATGATATATGCATATATGTTTGGAGAATTATGATTAACAAGTTTATCATATTTATAAGAGAGAGTTGAAAAGACAAATTGACATCTACATTAAAGGTGATTGAAGTTTTCTTTTTCAAGAAATGAAGGTTGCCTTATTTAAAAAATTGCTTGGAGACAAAGTCTTTCCATACAACTCAAGGCCCAAGCACAGATTACCTTGTGGAGGTTTAGACAACTAATTCAGCATATATACTGGGCCTCACATGACTGAAAAGAGTGGAGAAAGAGTGCTGAAAACGAGGATTTATTTAAATATTTTCGAGCCGTCAGGTTTTGCTACAGCAGATTGATGATGTGCTGCAACAAAAATCAGTAACAGAAGAAATCCGATAATCCATGTGTTGCTGCAGCAGACTGTGAAACAGACAACTTATTTATGCTTCCGCTATGCATATTGTTTTAATCTTTGGAATAGAAAGAGTTTTTATTTGTTTATTGTTTTGTTCATTCTTCGGGAGAAGAAGGTGTAGTTCTCGGGAGAGAACGTTGCAAGTCGAGGGGAGCTCGCCAAACCTAAGTTCATTAAGGAGTTCATCATCAAGGCGTCGAAGTCAAGAGATGGTTTTTACTTGTGTAAGTTCATTGATATTGTAACTTGTGATTTATTAATAAAACAGGTTTGTTGGACTAGGGGAGGTCCCGTGACGTAAATCGCACAGTTGAACCACGTTAAATCTCGATATCTTTACCTTCTGTATACGTTTATTTATTTTGTTTTAATTTATGTTACAACAAGCTAATAACCAGAAACCTTCAATATTTTTTTTGTTGGGGTCAATGGTTGTCAGTTCAACTTACATGATCAAGTTGAGTATATTTATTTACATTTCACATACCCATCAAACAAGAAAACATGCATGTTGAACAGAAATAACGCAAGTGAAAAATGGACTAACTCTGCGGTGTAGTTTTCTTCCACATTTATTTATGTTTTAAACACATGTTTTTAATTTGATTGTTCAAGTTTGACTGAGAAATTGAGCAACCCTTAACTGGTTGCGGAAGGGACGGCTTTGCTTTTCGACGGGTTGTTAACCATTCTGTTCGGGAACCGCCCTAAGGCTAAGCATGTAAAATGAGTTTCATTTCATATTGGTAATGTTTATCCTGTTGGAATACACACATGATATCCTTTTAGAATTTATCATCCTCACTTTTGATTGCCAAATAGATGTCTACATGGGCTGATTGGATATATTTATTATTAAAAGGTCGCCTTTGATTGATTTGATTGTAACTTTGGTTACACGTTGTTTTTTGCAGGAAATTTCTTGAATCATTATAGGGTGGAATTTAATAAACTTATCTACTTTAGAAAATTTCTTGAATCATTTTAAAGAGATGTGGTAGGATAATTGAATTAATTTTCTTATAATTTACTCATTTCAATTGCGTAGTACATATCTAGTAAGAAATCTAACATTCTTGCTTTCAATTGTGCAATTCTTATCACTTTTGTTTACTGAAGATGTATTATCAATTTTTTCGTCAACACGAGGTCGAGATACGATCCAATATTACAACTTTATTTTTGTAATTAAAGATTAGTTATTTTGTACAATTAGTTAATTTTTATTGTAGGCCGCATCACTTAAAGTGTAAACATTAGAAGAATTAGTTTTAGTTATTTGTGAAATAACTTTTATTTATGTAATAAATTTTTTTGTTATTATTTAATAATATTTTTTCATTTGAAATAGATAAATGTATATATAAAATATTAATAAATTAATTCTTTTTAAAAAAATTATTACAGATTTAGTGATGGACAAAAATCCGGTACTATTTTGCAATTGATTTAGCGACGAGCTTTTTTGTCGTTATTTAGTGACGACTTTAGCAACCGTATTAATTTTGTCGCAGTCCGTCACTAAATAGTGACGGATGTGGCGACAAACGTTGTTCGTCGATATTTAGTGACTGTATTATGTTCGTCGCAATCCGTACCCTTGTCGTTGTTATTTAATGATGGATTTATCAACCGTACTATTTTCATCGTGACGACTAGGGCGATAAACCAATCCCGTTACGAAATAGTGATGGATTTAATAATGGAAATCCAATTCAATGACGACCTAATTTGTGACTGTCATTTTGTGACGGAATTCCGTCGCTAATTAAATTTAGAGACGGAATAACGATGAAAAAGGTCTATTGCCCCTCCCTGTTTTTCTTGTAGTGAACGTGAAGCCTCTGATTGAATCTACACGAAATTCCAAAGAATTGTAGTAAACCTTCACTTAAATTTCTAGAAAAATTTAACTGTGCAAGATTGAGTTATGTGCTAGCTTTTCTTTCCTATACAACTTCCTATACATAGGTAACTGGTTTGTTCTGGGGCTTGTCCTATGGGCTAGTCTAAAACATGGACTTGAACTGGCTATTTTATCATACTAATATTATGACTAAAAAGTCTGTCCTAATTCCTAATTAAATATTGGACTATCCAATAATTAATTAATTTTTATGACTAATCAATTCTCCGAACTTCTTTTGTGTGTGACCTCTCGGGCTCATAAATTAATTAATCCAATTAGTTATTTAATTAAAACTATTCTAATTAAATTCTAACAGTCGTAAATGACACTTAGCTGTATATTACGACTACCTAGTTAATTATGAAGTGGAATTGCGTGAACCCTTAATAATATAATCTCCGTATAATATTATCCTTCCATCTGCCCTGTCCTCTAGCTCAATCATATGACCTAAACCAATTAATTTAGTAGCTCGTAAATAAATAATATAACACTATCTATTATTTAACCTCGGCCAAGGATTTTCGGTTACTTAATTAATAGATCGCATAAAACCCCTAGTAGATGAATTCCTTATTGAACACCCACTTACCCTGATGTAGGAATAAATCACGACCACCGAGCACTCGAAGCAGTCCATGATTAGAACTATTTTATTGTACTAAGCTAATCATGATATTCTATACATAGGATATTCGTGGTGTTTCAGGTCTAAAGATTAATTATACCATTATATATATTATATGGAAAATTATTGACCGTCTATATAATTTGTCATATAGTTGGTCATGTCCAATAATTCATTCACAATGAATACTTATACATTTACCCTTGTAATATGAGGCTAATTGCTCTTATTAATATCACATATTATTTCAGATGATAAATTGTATGCCGATCTATCCGGATGAATTAATACCCAATTAATTTATCCTATGATCAGGAACATATTTTAGATTATATCAATCATGAATCCTATCACTCATACTCTTTACATCCTAAAGAATAAGATTCATGGATATAAATTTAAAATTTTTTAGTTAAATATAATTAACAGATAATTATGCATTAAATAAAACTGCCCAATAAATAAATAATACAAAATTCATGTCCTACAATACAAATAAATTAGCTTTTAGAGCACTAAATCTAACATATCCATCTCAATACAGATTAGGCTTTCTAACAATCACCCTATTAAAAGCACGTGGAACTTGCTTTTCAACAGGTTGGTAACCATTCTGTTTGGAGACCGCTTTCTTAAGTTGAGAAAATAGACCAACTTTACTTGAAACTCGTTTGAGGCTAAGGCTCCGTTTGTTTACGTAAAATATTTAGTTGGAAAATATTTTACACATTTTTTGGTATTTGGTAGGATGTAAAATTTAGTCAAACGTAAAATATTTTTTAGTCAACAATTGCAGTTACTTTTGCTTAATTTTACGGTGTTTGGTAATACAGAAAAATTGGTCAACTGTAAAATATTTTACAGTCAACAATTGCAGCTAGTACATTAGGAGAAGAAAATATTTTACGGAACTCACTGTATATCTAAATACCAGAAAATATTTTTCAGTATTATATTTTCTAGGAAAATATTTTCCCCCAATAAATTATTTTACGGCAAACAAATAGAGTCAAAGAAAATATTTTATTTTTCAAGAAAATATTTTTTACTGAAAATATTTTTCATAAGCAAATTATTTTACGGCAAACAAACGGAGCCTAAGCTAGTAAAATAAGTTCCTTTTCATATTGGTAATGTTTATACATTTCCATATGAGTGAGGCTCCCTAACGATTATCTTATTAGAGTTACATAAGTCTCGCACATCATTTGAGGCTTACAAATCATATGCGGCCCACATACCCTAATTATTTTTTTTGTGTTTTATAATACAATTAACTAACATATCAACTAATCAATTATGATAAATTAGATCACACATAACCCAATTACCCAAAATGATCAGATCGTTTTAAAGCAAATTCCTCTCTATACACTTTAAGCAAAAGAATAAAACGTTACCATACAAAGAGCCCTTGTTTTTACATATCATCGTGCATGTCAAAGGGAGAGTCGTGGTTCAAGAAAGGAGTAAGTCAAGGTAGATGTAATGAAGACCTGGACCTTTTCTTCTGTAGACCAGCCTGCTTGGACATGTTCTCAAGCTCACATGGGACTAGGTCCATCCATTCTCCAATCTACCTTAGAAATTAAATTGGAGTTATCGAACCGTTTGAGCTTATGAAACCCGTGCCAAACAGCTTTACACTCGTAGTAGATTTGCTTTTATCTCGAGTTCAAATAAGTTTGAGAATTAATTTTTTTTATAGTCAATTTCGAGATGCCTTATGTATGACTAACTTTGATCATGTCTTTTTAAAAAACAAATTATATATATTATAATTTAATATTTCTAGTGTGAGTGTAAAAGACTTTCCCGGTCATTAAACAAAAAACATGTGCCAAACATCATGCACATTGAACGGCTACATGACAGTAAGATAATTAAATCCAATGAGACAGACCCTACTAGGTCAGCATTATTAATATCAAAGTAGGATACACTTAATATTGTCACTATTCCAAGCTTTTTTCACCTAATGCATAGCATTGTTTAGGTTTTCACTAAGTAAGTCAAACCGGCCTACAAAAGATATAGATTATCTCATAAATTGGCATATTTTCTTATTGAAACAGTCACTTTAGAAAGTGAAACTAGAGGTACTAAACACCATTAACATAAGTAGACTTCAATTATTTTTTGTTTAGCCGTAACTTTTACTTATTACATGCGGGTTTGATTTAAAACTGCCATGATTCATATCATAATGCTACTAAATAATTATGAGAAATTCATAAAGTATGGTGTGTTTGTAGTTCTTGAATTGGTAATAGGACTAGTGCACTCTGTACATATTGGTCCCCCACTTGTTATACCATCCTTTTTCAGTATTCTAATTTAATGGGAATTTGGTTCTTGTTCTCCTTCTATGCTTTCCTATTGTTAATGCATTTAAGAATACTTCAAGTGCATTTGAACCAATATGGTGTACTTAGTGCATCTTCAATTATACCATAAATGGAAAACATTTACTATTATTTTCTGGTTGTACAAAAGATGCTTATTCTATTTTATTCATAGACTTAAATTCTCTCCTAATATTATCATGTTTCAAGGGTAATTCAATAGCAGTAAACTAATGATAAAATTATAATAAAATGATTTAAACGGTTTATTAGCATCAGATTCTCTCTATCCAATTTCTTTATTCATTGCCCACTTTTTCCCTATTTTTTCATAACAAGTTTATTCTTTATAATTGTCAATTATAAGAGGATGAATTGAGTCTTGTTGCTTATGTATTACCTCATCTTTCCTGCATTTGTACCTTTAAATTGAAGAGCTTCTAGAATTACGTGTGAAATTCAGTGTTTGGTCATCTAGATCGTTTTAAGTCAAGAGCAAGTTAGATCTTGTGAGGTTGTGATTGTAAGCTTTGGAAAAATCAGGCCATGTCAACCATTAGTATGATTTCTTGTTGACTAGCTAGCTAGATCACATTATTCAAATTACTTTTTTTTTTTTTTTGCTGGGTTAGCAAGTGAATATTTCATCTCAATAACAAAAACTTTAATAAAGTCATGTACAAATGTGTCGGCAATTTACAAAAGAAACAAAAATACCTTAAAACATAACAGATAAGCTAATGAAAGTTTATTGATTACAAAGCTCCTTATTATATCTATTATTTCTGAATTTCTTGCCAGTCATCATTTTGTATCCAACTTCATTATCCAGATACCATTACTTATTTGAAAACAGTGAAACTCAACAAAATGAGTTTATCTTAGACCATTTCAAATGTAGTTAAACTAGTCTTTGATATAAGTTAGTGCAACTTTAAACTTCACAAAATCCCATCTCCCTTATTCTTAGCTCGGACGCATCTTAAAAACAACCATTAAAAAAATAATTAAATTTATTATAAGCTATTAAATTTAGTCATTTTAAATCTCAATAATTTATTTTAAACATCTTTTTTAAATTTATTAGTTTATTAATTCAAATTTGATGGTTGAGATTTAAAAGAATTAAATTTAATCAAATCTTATTATTTATAATACACCTCATTTGAAAAAGGATAAATAGTACTATAGCCCCCTATGGTTTGCCGAAAGTGCACAGAACCCCTCTGTACTTTCAAAAGTGTACCGGAATCCCCTGTAGTTTGAAAACGTAGCATCACAACCCCTTCCGTCAAACAAATCGTTACTTTTAATAGTAAGTGTGCTACACGCGCCTGTATTGCAACTTGTTTTGTTTTTTTATACATTTTACCAATAAAATAAATTTATACATTGACTAAAATACCATTTTCACTAAAAAAATAGAAAAAATCAAACTGTCCTCTTCCTTTACCCACCCACCCACCTACCTCGTCAACCTTCTCCCATCCCCAACCCCGTGAAGATGTGCATTTAGGGTGACGCATCAAGAGAAGTAGATTTTTGCACCACTCAATATGGCAATAAAGTTTTAAAAGATAGACTTGTGGAAGGAGGGAGTTTCATATGGGTTTATTATTGGTTGAGCAGGGGAGAAAAAAGTGCAGATATGAAGAAATGTGCAAGGAGATTGACAAGATCCAACGAAACTTTATATGGGGTTCAGAAGGAGAACGGAAGAAACTTCACTGGGTTTCTTGGGCTAACATGTGCAAACGTAAAAAGTTTGGTGGTCTTGGTTTAAGAGAAACAACAATCGTTAATGAGGCTTACATGGCTAAGCTTGGATGGAATGTCCTCACTGCGCCGAATTTACTGTGGGTTAGAGTCCTGAATGTGAAATATTTCCATCACGATCTGCTCAATTACTCCACCAAGTCTTCCGACTCGACCATTTGCCGTGGGATCTTGAAAGGGAGGGAACTGCTTAATAAGGGTCTCTAATGAGTTGTTTATAACGGAAAAAAGATTCGATTCTGGCTCGATAGATGGGTAGGCAATTCTGAGCTGATTTCTCTTGCAAATCTCCCTGTTCCTGATAGCGAGAAGGACTTGACTATTGAAAATTATATCGAGGAAGATGGATCTTAGAATTGGGGAAAAATTTCAGGCCTACTTCTCGACGACGATCCTACTTCAAATTGTTAGCTTTTGAGTTATCAAGGATAATACAGACGTTAAATGGAACTGCTTGTGGAAGCTCAAATGTCAACAACGTATCAAAGTCTTTCTTTGGAAAACTGCCCTTTAAAGAATTCCAACTTGCGACCAACTTGCCAATAGAGGCATCGTGGATAGTGCCATTTGTCCTTGGTGCGCTGCAACCATTGAAGACGCCAACCATGTCTTATGACATTGTGTTCTTGCGCGACAGGTGTAGAACTTGATTTTGCCGCCCAACTCTAAGCCCTATTTTTTCAATCACAATTGGTCTGATTGGTTTAACAATAACATTAAGTGTTTGAGAAAGTATCGTGGGGTTGCTTGGAACATTTTCTTTGCCATGGCAGTTTGGTGGATTTGGAAGTGGAGAAACGAGAGATATTTCAAGAGTCTTCCGCACAATAACTTTTATTTCTTGGCGAACTTCATCTATAGACAGGCCATGGAGATGGGGGAGGCGTAGTATGACAATAACACCTTTATGCACCATACTAGTCATGAGATTTTGGTTGGGTGGAAGAAACCAACTCAAGGATAGAAGCTTAATATGGACGGTTGTTCAAAAGGTAATCTGGGCATTGCTGGAGCCGGGGGCATCTTTCGCGATGTTAATGGTACTTGGATCTCCGGCTTCGCTATTAATTTGGGGATTTCTTCAAATAATAAAGCTGAGCTAATGGCAGTTTGGGAAAGGCGTAGAAGGGCCGTTGATTTGGGCATCATTTATCTCACAGTTGAAACTGAATCGCTAATTACTACTCAATTGCTTAATTCGCAAGTGCCTTCGAATAGGCCCCTCAGATTTCTCATCGAAGACTGCAAGCAGATTCTTGCCATGAAGAGTATCACCTCCAGCATGTCTTCCTTGATACCAACCAGTATGCTGACTGGCTCGCTAACTACAGTCTTCAGTTGCATTTGGGATGTCATTCACTTGAGTCTCCTCTGCCGTGTCTTATGACCATGATCGAGAATGATAGATAGGGAGTAACTTACCCTAGAACTGTTGGTGATTAGTTTGGCTTAGCCTCCCCTTGTATATAAAAAAAAGGCAATGCAAATGTCAATTATCAGCAGGTGTTGCATTTTATATGCCAACCACGGATCCATGTTGATGTAATCCTATGAATTACCTAAGGCTAATTTTATTCTGAAACAGGCTAAAAAAATCAAAGAAGCATGCCAGGCAAAAGAGAAAAAAGTTTAAAGGGACCATGGCGTGTTGAGTAATGCAATATTTGGTTAAGTAATTTCGTCGAACAACTTGGTGGGATTGGTTAAAAGGTTGAGTATTAAGTAGGTGTATGTGAGAGATGCGGTTGTGTGGAGGTGGGTTTGGAGGCCGAGTTTGAGGAGATGGGTGTGGAGGATTTGGGCTTGGTAGGTGGCTTTGGTGGTTGACAGTCGTGAGGGGTGTTTTTTTCTTTTTTTCCCAGAAATGATGAGGATGTGAATGGGTTGGCTCTCTTTGCTCTTTGACTATAAAGAAAGATGGAAAAAGAAACCATTTGGAAGCTGAGACTAGGGAAACAAATATAGCCCCAACGGTTGCAACTGGGGGGTTTCGGCGGTAGGCATCGTTGTGATTCGATAGTGGCTGGGTTTCGAGCATGGTCATTGGGCTTCCTCGATTGTCATATTTTAACTCACCCCTGAAATTCTTTTGTGAAAAATAGATGGTAGGGCTTGCAATGAGACGTCCCACAACACCCTTTAAAAATAAGGGCATTTGTTTCAATTAACAGCTTCCGTTACAAACTTGTCGGAAAAGAGACGGAAGGGATACCTGTGCCACTTTTTTAAACTACAGGGAATTTCGATACACTTTTAAAAGTACAGAGAGATTTTGTGCATTTTCGGTAAATCATAGAAGATTACGGTACTATTTATCCTTTAAAAAATGAGAAAAAATAAAAACAAAGAAAGATTTTCACCCAAATGTTTTGACACGAGATAGCATTGGTAACGTTACAGTTTTTTGAACCACAACTATTTTGAATATTTTTTGCTCAATCTCCAATTTAGATCATGCCAAGATACTAATATACTTCTAGAAAGGCTTGGTGGCAATAAGTTCTTGAAAATCAGGTAAAGTTTTGGGAACTACAGAAAAATCAACCAGGGACCAGTAAAAGGTGGGGTCGACAAATGACAGTGTTTTCTCATCATTTGATAGAAAAAAAAAAAAAATACAAATGTCACGCGCCGAAAAGGCACGGAATTCACGGATGTGTGTTGTACTGTTCAAATGTTAACATCCCAAATCCCAACCACAACGCCAGTCTCTGCAGTCAAGTCAATGCTCAAATAATGTACTGAAATTGAAAACTTTGCACTCTCTCTTCTCCTCTTGGCCTTTGGCCTTTGCTCCTTGATGTTGATGCCCAAGTTTCAAACCCAGCCAACGCCCTCTTCACCTTTTTACTTATGATTCATGCTTTGATGCAATAGTTCCCAAATCGATTAGCAAAGTATGCAATATCTTAATTGATGTAAATAATTAATTTAGACCTCTTTTGAATTACAAAAAAAAAAAAAAAAAAGACTGTTGGAATGCATTTTTTCAATACCTATTTAATCCACAACCCCACCAAATAGCAAAAGCATACATAGTAGCAAAATAAGAGAGTTAATGTCCGAGGGATTGTAGGAAGTGATTAGGTAGCGATTCATTTGATTATAAATTTTGAATTTGAACTTATAGTGTTCTATTATAAATATTATTTGACCCTTAATTTATATGAAGTAGACGCTATTACATTATAAAATTTAATTTTTATATGAATATTTTAATGTGAATGTATTTAAAATGAATTATTCGTTGTATAGGAAATAAGAGAGCTAATAAGTTGAGAGAGAGAGAGAGAGAGAGAGAGAGAGAGAGAGCCTAGTAAGAGAAAGTGAGGCTTGAAGACCTCAAAGAGCACAACAAAACAATAAGCAACCTCCTTGGCACCACAACAAAGCCTTGTTTTTCACTCATTCATCTCTTCTTCTCTCTCGGTCTTTCTTTGTAGAAGTGAGGGGAATTGAAATCCTATCAATGGAAATCATCTCAAGGCCTCAAGAGAAAGAAAACCCTTCTCTCATAAACTCACCAAACAACTATGGAAGCAGTACTACTAGCAACAACAACAGCAACAGCAACAGCAATGGAGGATCATCATCATCATCATTCCACCACCACCACCAAGTACCAACCCCACCATTGACCCCAAAAACCATCTCTAGATCTGAAACTAATCCATACCCTACAACCTTTGTACAAGCAGACACATCTACATTCAAACAAGTTGTTCAGATGTTGACAGGATCATCAGAAACTGCTAAACAAGCCTCCAAAACAACTTCTTCAGATCCACCAACACCACCATCATCATCCAACAGAGGCTGCATACCACTTATCAAGACTTCACCAAAGAAACAAAGCTTTAAGCTCTATGAGAGAAGGAATAGCCTGAAAAATGGACTCATGATCAGCCCTTTAGTCCCAGGATTTGCACACAACTCAGGCTTTTCGTCGCCCAAGCCGGAGATCTTATCGCCGAGCATTCTTGATTTTCCATCACTTGTTCTTAGCCCTGTTACAACATTAACTGAAGACCCTTTCAACAAGTCTTCTCCATCAATGTGGAGTTCATCTTCTGAAGAGGAAAAAGCTATAGCTGAGAAGAAGTTTTACTTGCATCCATCACCAAGAACAACAACGCCTAGAGACTCTGAGCCACAACTCTTGCCATTGTTTCCTCTTACTTCACCCAAAATTTCAGGCTCTTCTTCTTGAGAAATGTTGTTGTTGTTTAAGGGTGTAAAATTGAGTAGTTGAGAGAAAAAAGTATTGGTGGTATTTAAGGGTCTTTGAAGAAGACAGGTAGAGTCTTTGCTTCAATTGTAAAATTTGATGTCTCTTCTTCCATTGTTTGTTAAACTTCCTATTGAGTAAATTCTTGAAGCTATCAGCTTGAGATAAAACTGCTGAGTTTTGATGGTGATATTTTTACGAGTATTATTGTATGTCATCCCTTATATAATAGAATATTTATTATATATCTAAGAAATATATAAATTTTTACCATACAAAAGAGATGATCGTGGCATAAAACATCACACAATTTTTACCTTGTTGTTTTCACTTTCTCTCCTCATATTGCATGCGAGTAGCTAAGGATGCATTTCTTGTTGATGCTATAGAGAGAGGAAAAAAACAAGGTTTTACCAGAAAAACAAAAAGAATAAGAAAGAAAAGTATTAGCTTTGTTCGACATTTACAATGTTGTAGTAACATTTACCATCATGAGAAGGGTCATTTAGTTCTTAGTGAGTTACTGCAAGAAGAATAAGTTAATCTCTCTCTTGATAAAAGCTAGTAGTGGACAGGGATCAAATTCAGATTCTCTGCATATATGCAGATGCATGTGATAAATGATGTTAATGGGATAGGATCAAATTCAGATTCTTGCATAAATGGATACTTGATACCAAATCATTAAAAAGATAGTGCTATATTTTCAACTTTTATAAGGAATATGTAGTTATTTACACACATGAAAAAGAGCAAATTTTTTTTTTTTTTTTTTTTTTTAAAGTGTTGTAATTGCTAGTGGCCCTTGAAAATAAATCAAGTTCATATTCCCAAGTCACAACATAGGATTACATGTTTATGCTTATATGTTTTATGTGTAAATTTTGCATGAGAAAGAATAGAAAGTGAAGAGTGAATATCTAAGAAAGAGTGAGAACTAAGAGAGATTTTGCTACGTATTTAATTACTAGCCCAACAGAGTACAGTACTATATTCAGCTGCAGTACAGATGAATCCAGGTTTCTCAAAATTGCAAAATCTGACCTATCTAAGGATTATACCTTTAGCTTAGGGGTATATTTTAACGTATGCTCTATGTCAATAGTCAAATGATATTTATAGTAAAGGGTATAAATTTGTAGTCAAATCATTTGATTACAACAAATTGTTATCCGACTACTTTACTAAATTCTTAAGGACTTGATGGCTCCATCTTGCTGAAGTCATTTGTTTTTTTAATTCACCTCATGAGATTTGAAGTAAATTAAATAGAATTGTTTGTCTACTTATGATTGGAAGAACGGTTTAGGATATATAAACCACAATGTGTCTTGAATCTTGCGGTTAATTCTCAGAAGTTTTATGCTTCTAAAAGTGGCCCTCTTCGTATGATAAAGGTTTGAAAATAATCCCATAATCTGTTTAAATTTTTAACATGGGCAAATGATGGAGATATGGTCAAGCCACAATGTGAACAACATCTAGATTATTTCCTTAGGAACTTCTTATGTTGGTTTATACATGAGTTGCAAGCCACATTTATCTTGTGGAATAGTATATATAAATTGTTAGAGTTGGTGACCCAAATTTTATTTGGCCCAACCCAAAAAGTTCGCGGTGCGACGTGAAAACTTATTTTTGGAGAAAAAAATTAAGGGTCTGTGGTGGTAGCGAAGGTCGAGGGCCGATAGTTAAGGGTTTTATTTGTATGAGCCTATATATAGTAATGTATTTAGGTTTTAGGAGTTAACTCTATTTGCTCACCTTTTGTACCAATTCTTCGATATAGTGAATTTGCTCCTTCTCTGCCCGTGGTTTTTCCCGTCAAGGGTTTTCCACGAAAAATCTGTGTGTCTCTTATTTTTCTTTTCGCTTTCTGTTGCTATTGTTTGTCGTCTTTGATAACATAAATCTTACGAATAAAAATTTTGAATAGTCAGATGCTCTAAAAAATTTAAGTTCTGAAATCTAAATTATTTGACGGCCAATGATTTTTCAGTTGAAATTTCTAAAAGGCAAGAGGGGAACAAGATGGCTCGATTAAGCATTGGCCACTAGGTGGGGTTGGGAATTCATGACGAGAAAAAGAACATTAATTAATGATCCATCAACCTTGCATGAATAAGCCATCACTTTTCTTCCCACAAATTAAAGCTCATCATGTGTTGTCATTTGACTAAGAGCTGTGGGAAAAAAGTGGGGAAAAAGAAAGTGGAGAATTGTGATAATGGGTGAAAAAGAAGAGAAAGATGGCATAATTAGTGAAAGCAGAGAAAATGCCCTTTTTGTGTTAGTTTTTTTCGCTTATATCTCTCTCAATAAGTCAAATAATTGGAATAAAAGAAACTACACGCGAATAGAATCGAAAATTTGTTCTAAAGCGAGAATAGGTTTGCCTCCCAATAATCACGTTGGGTGGAATAATCAAATAATATCGATTCATTGTAATTAAAAGTTTCGAATTTTAATCTAACTATGTTCTCACATGACAAATATTGCGTGGTTCTTAACTAACTTGGAGCATGTATTAGACTGTAGTGCTACACTATGAGATTTAATTTTAAGGTGAATCTAATGTGCATCTTGATTTCTAGATATTAGAAAAGAATAAGAAAAGAATGGAATTGAAAATTAGCTGAGATTCTATCACCGCCAATAAGTGTCACAACTTTTGCAAAGGACTGTCTTAAAGATTGCACTACATACAGAACTTTTGGAGCAAATGCTTTTAAGCCAAAAAGGTGGGAGTAAAATGTGTTATACCCCTTTGTGTTTTTATAAAATTGTGTCATAAATCATATGTTTTAAAAAGTAGTATTATAAATTCTGTGTTATTGAAAACGTTGCAAATAATCTTTTACCGTCAATTTTAACATGAGTGTGATACACACACCTATAATGCAAATATGAAACATATCAAGCTGTAAATCACATGGAGAATGACTAAAATTCCATTTTTCTCAAAAGATTATATGACCAAAATACCCTTGATTTGTTCTTAACTTTTTTGTTTCTCTTTTTCTTTCACTCTCACTTCATCTTCACCAACACCACAGCCCACTTCCGCCTAATCCCTCTCTAGTGGAGCTGAAAATCATATATGCAACAAACAACCCACCTCTGCCGAATTTCTTCCACTTCTTCTCCAGACATTTTATTCCTTTCATCATTTTCTTCATTTTTTATTTCATTTCCAATTATCATTTTGGTGGTTTACGTTTAGTTAGTAAGATCTGCAAACGAAAGTTGACACTTACATATACTGTAAACATATATATATATATATATGTATAAGCTTATATTTAGTTAAAACTATCACTTAATTTTTAATCTTACATAATGAAGAATTGGTGTTTCCTTTCAGCATTATTAATCTTAAAATGTGGAGAAAATGGTTAAAAATGTTAGTTGTGCGTATAGAAGTGATGCAGATGGTGGTGGTGGTCCATTGCAAGGAGATGACGAATGGAGATGATGAGTTGCAAGGTTTTTTTTCATAAGAAATATATTATTTTCTTTGCTAAGAAAGAAATAATAGCAAGGCTCAGCTTAGTGGTTAACCCATCAATTTGCTATCAGAAGGTTGTGAGTTTGAATCCTTAGATCTGGTGTTTAGCTTTTTTTTTTCTCATGAACATCTAGTGCCATGTGTCGCCATTTAATTGGAGTAGATGGATAGAACTGTCACGTGTCACCACACATTGAATAAAGAACAAAAGATGATAAAAATGAAAAATAAAAAGGTGGAATTGAGAAAAAAAAAAGATAATAAAGGATAATATGGTCATTTTAGACTTGATGTTAACGGTCATTAACAAAATTAAAGATTGGGGCGAGTGTGCAACATTCGGTGTAACACAAGGGGTTATTTGCGACTTTTTAAAACATAGGATTTATTGTACAACTTTTATTTAACACAAGAGAGTGTGATACATTTTACTCCAAAAAGGTGTTTCTCATCTTCTTAACCCTTAGAAATGCTACCCCTACTACTATCGCAAGATTTTCTGACATTTTCTTTCGTTTTTCTGATCTCTTTATTTCCTCCATGAATAATTTTTTTAGTATAAATTACAAGACAATCTATTGTGTTATGCCTAAGTTTCTAAGAATGTCTATGCCAGTGTAATAATCTAAAACTTCCCTTGTTTAATAAAAATATTTCATGTTACTCCATTTCGTTAAAATTTTGTCAAAATAAATTTGAGGTGCATACACTAAAAATGTAATTTTTTTGATGGTATTGCCTAAATAATAGGGTATAGATAACTACAAAATATTTTGTTAGAGAGTAAAAGGCATCATCCAGTTGTTGCATTATAAGGGTTGAGTAGTGAGAAATCTGTTGGAATCGAGTAATTTAAGAACCTACAAAATCTTGAGGTTTAACTCGATAATTGGAACCAGTTTCATGTAAACATAGAAAAAGTCTTCTATCTGTCCTTGTCAGATCACTCGAATTTGCGTGAGAGTTGAGGCCATCTCTAAGTCTCAATTGGACTAGGGATCCCATTCCTTAAGGTGAAGCCATAAATTTAAAGTTGGGGAGACTAATATTCAATTTAAAGTTGGGGGGCCGAATGTTCAAATTTTATAAATATTACATATAGTTTTGTAAATCAAAATAAATTACATATGTTTTTTGCCCCCTAATACTACCCCTGCCATCCTTCATTCTCTCTTATGTTTATTTCTCCCATTTTCTTTTGCAACTTCTTTAGTGCACGAGCTTTGTCTCATTTTCTTTGTGCCCCGGCTGGTAGCCGGTGGTATAGCCCATCTCCCATCCCCTCTCTCTCTTTCTCTTTTACTTTTCGTTCTATCTTCTTTTTTGCTTCTTTTCAGTTTTTTCTTTTTCTTTATCTGTTTCTTTTTTCTTTGGCCTTTTGGTTGCTAATAATCCCAGATCTTGTGTTTTGGGTTTCTTCCACCCAGATCTGGTATTTGTTTTTGGTTCTCTCGCGACGATTTATGTTCCTTTCTCCGATGAAGTGACTATTGCTCCAAACTCTCAGCTTTCATGTTGATCATCGAGTTTGGTGGTATTTTTTGAGGCCTTTTGGTGGACCACGTCTCCACCACTTCTATGCTAGAGCTCTGTCATGTTTGTGACTATTAGAGTCTCTGGCGGTGTGTTAATTTTGGTGGGGTAGCATGTCTTGTATATCACACTCATTCCACTCGCCTCTGGTGGGCTTGTGGCCATCTTTAAGGCGTTGTTGGTGATGTTATAGGTATGGGTTGTTGCTGTTGAAGGTATCACTAGTGGCTCTTACTTCGGCTGCTTTGTGTCTGTTGTTTGGGGTAAGGGTTTATGTTGTTGGGCCTATAGGTTTGGAACTAATTTTGTTTTTGTGGTATGGGCTTGCCTCTTAGCCTTGTAATCCTATCTAGTTTTGGTATGTGTCTTTTCTTGTTGGGCCTTGTGCATGGTTTGTTGGGCCCAACTTTCTATTATATCATTTGTTTGTTAATATAAATTTTATCTTCTGACAAAAAAAAGGCTGGACTAGGGATGCAATAGCATAGGTTTATGGAGGGGAGAAGTGACCTAACCCCATGTTATGTCCTATCACCTAAAAGGTACCCACAACACCTGCCCTGCCCCCGTATTCTATATCTTCATCCCCCGCTCCCACCCGGTCCCTAAAATCGCCGTGGGAAATGGGGATTACCTGTAGAGTTTTTATTATCATTTTAAACCATGTGATACTAAATTTAGTTTGAACCAAGTAACTTCAAAATATAAATTAAAGTTATAATAATGATAAATATAATTATAGGTGTTAAATAAAGGTCAAATACTAATTATATATGAAATCATGTGCTTTTAGTTGAATAGTAAAAATAATATTATACTAACTAAGTCTTAAGCATTTAAAATAAATTCATACCAAAATCATTGTGTATGAGAACTATTTGTGGAAACAAAATACTTCTTTGTGTTATTGGAAGCTCATTAATTACTATAAGTTTTTATTTGTTATTGCATTGCAACATATAATTAATAATCAAAATTTTTTTGAAATATCATCCTTAATTATATATTTGAAACTATCTTAAAACGACTTGGAACAACTAAAAACAAATATTTAAAATTGATTATGATCATAGTAGTTAAATTGATATATTTATATAAAATGATTACAAAGGTCAAGTAATGGCATGTTGTATCTTGATTAAAAGAATGATTACAAATCCTATTTTATAGTTGATTTTTTTCTCATCCATTTAGTAATACTTTGTCTAATTTTATTTTTCTACAATTTTAAATTATAACTTCAAAATTTTAATATATATACAAACTAAAAATATAAAAGTAATTGTACATGCATTGAATCGAAGAAGGCATGGGTAAGATCTTTTTCAAATTGTAAAGAGTCATGACAATATTATCTTACATTCTTTCTAGTTCGTCTTTGAAGAGTTGTGCAACATATGTTTCTGAAGAATGAACTTAGTTAGGTCCAAGCTTCCCAAACATGTCTAGGCATTACCTCATGTAAGATTATAGGAAGTAATCTTTTTAAAAGACATGACAATCTTTAGATCTGTCCTATCAACACACCTTGATAAATTAGATACATATCTATCAAGGAATCATAAGTCATCCCTAACCCATTCAATAACTACTTTTCTACTTGTCACAAGGAGTGTGTACATACCCATCTTCATTTCGCAATGCCGCCTTCTTCGTTCTCAACACATAATTTAGGATGGCACAAAAGTTAAAAATATCAACTTTCACTTTGAGATTATATTTTATCTTACCCTTGATAGTCATCACAGTGTTGAAAACATTATAAAAAAATTCTTTTCAATATTCATCCATTCAAATTATGATGCAAAAATGTGTCCGCTAGTAAGACAAATCCTAAAAAATATTTTTTTCATCCATTTTTACCACTCTCCAAAATTAGTTATATTGTTTCCTAACATGTTATTGATTTTATGGTAACGGACTACTTCGTGGTGAGAATTGACGATGACAATCGAAGAAAAAATTCTTCTATCCACTGTCAGTTGAAAAAGCCTTTGAATGTTTCATACAATACGGACACGACAACCTCCCATGTGTACTCTAACTAGACAACATACCATATACCGAAAAGTCGTTAATTGTCTACATTTGTCTACATTAAAGTTGCCGTCAGTTGAAAATTTTATTGTGTTGGCACATCATAACAAGGTGACCTCACTTCCATAATTTTATCAATTCATCAATTAAAGGATTTAAGTATATATCAATGTTCTTACCGAGATTCTTTGGACTGGGAATAAGAAGAGTCAAGAATATGACAGTATTCTTCATATACATCCACGGTGGCAAATTGTATAGTGTAATTATCACTGACCAATAAGAATAATGTTGAGAATGTAAGTTGTGAGGATTAAACCCATCCAGGCATAAACTAAGCTGAACATTTCTTGGTTCAATAACAAAATTTGGATTTACTCTATCAAAGTGTTTCTATGTCTCAACGTCAAATGAATGCCATATATTTTCATCCTCAACTTGGTGTCTATTGTGCCACTGCATATGTTTAGTTGTAATATTAGACATATATAACATTTTAAACCTTGTAGTTCGTGGAAACCACCTCAACTTTTGATAGGCTATAAGCTTACACTTTTTTACCAACTCTTGATGGCTTAAACGTGAGTGACCACAACGGGAACAAGAATCCATGTGACTTCTATCTTTGCAAAATAATATACATCTATTTATACATACGTCTATTTTTTTCATATCCCATTCTTAAAGGTCTCAATTCATTCTCGAACCTATAAAATCTTTCAAGTAATTATGAGTTTTTGGCAAAGGTTCCCTAATTGTGTCAACCATTCTATTCAAGCATTGTTCACTCATATTTTCTTCAAACTTGATATTCATAAAATGAGACATAACAGACAAATGAGTAAGGTTCTCATAACCATCCCACAAATGACTCATCAACATATTTCAAGAGATCAAAAAGTTGTTATGCTTCTAGATTAGGTGTTTCACATGGTTGGTTATGGTCCACAACCAACTCCGGACCAGTAGCATCTAATAGCATCATCTTGTAATTATTTCCTTTGTCAAGCCCATCATAATTATAATTATTCGTAAAGTTTTACTTAGAAGTATTACCATAATTGTGAATTTTCTCCCCATATAAAGTCCAATGGTAATTATAGGGTATCAAACCCTTCTTATAAAGATGGACCATCAAGTGTCAGTATAAAAAAAACTTTTGATTTTTGGATTTAGTACATGGGCATCTTATATTATCACCATCTATGTAATATCTTTGACTACTTGCAAATGCAATAAATTCGTGTACACCTCTAATGAAGGTTTAACTGAGCTATATGTCTAGTGTCGAACGATAATTCATCCATTCATGAATGGACACCATTTTGTTTATTAATTTATTGAACAAATAATTAAATTTTAATAAACATCTCGAAAAAACCAAACTTAGAGATTGGATATATACTTATACGGTTACGTAACCATTTTGGAAAGAAATTATCAATACTCAATTTTTTTGGGTAAAAGAATGGGTACTTCCCTATGAATATTAATTGTAAAAAAGAAATGCAAACACAAGGCAAGGCTTTAGACCTAACGTTGTTAATTTGGGTTTCTAACTCTCAAATTTGGGTCTTTAAAAGACAATAATTGAGATTTTTAGAGACCCCATAGAAAAAAAAAAGCAACACCAATGGGGATTTGTAAAATCTAAATATATATGGAGTCTACCACTTTTGGTATCTTTTAAGACAAAATAGAGCCCCAACCTCCATTTTTTCTTCAACAAATTAAGAGTTTGCTTCTGCCCCAGACAACTTCGAGGTTGGAAACATCTCTTTTCCATTTCTATTTACTTTGCTGCTGCGGTTGTTATTGTTGCCAAGGGCGCCTGCTTCACTTGAGTTGGTTGGCTTGGTCTAAAAGATATTATATTACCATGGGACACTTTGGGCTTTTGACTTTGAACCTCGCAAACACCTGTATTCTATCAAATGGGGTCCTACTTCTAGTATCAGTCTTTCAGCCTATCAAAACTCGTGTCTCTTCGCTGAGATGTCAGTAGGTTAGGCAACTCGTAAAATTCCTAAGGCAAAATTTGTTGAAAAAAATAGAGACTGATGCTCTATTTTGGTTTAAAAGATGACAAAAGTTGTGGACCCCATATATATTTGAATTTTACAAACCCTTATTAGTGTTTTTTTTTTCTTCCCATGGGGTATCTAAAACTTCAATTAATGTCTTTTAAAGACCTAAATTTAAGAGTTAGATCAGAGATCCAAATTACATTTTGAAACATCTATTGAGGATGCCTTAATGAAGACAATACTAGAGGGACCCGTAGGTAACGTTACAAAGACCTAACATTTCCTACCTCTATTCAAGGGTGGAGCTACCTTGATCTCACTGTAGGCACAGGCCTACACTGAGATACATTTATTTTGCTTTACACTCTTGGACTAAAGCCTGTGCAGCTCAATTGGTTAGGTTCTTATTTAAGAATGTGGCTAACATGAGATCAAATCTTGACAGTTGCATTTTTGTGACAAATTTTATTTTCCTTTTCTTTACATTTCTTTTTTGTGTGCATATGTATGAGTGAGTGTACATTTATGCTTTTCTTTTGTGCAGCTCAATTGGTTAGGTTCTTATTTAAGAATGTGGCTAACATGAGATCAAATCTTGGCAGTTGCATTTTTGTGACAATTTTTCTTTTCCTTTTCTTTACATTTCTTTCTTGTGTACGTATGTATGAGTGTGTACGTTTATGTTTGTGTGTGTATATTTGTATAATCACACTAATATATCTAAATGTATATCTTCGAATTCACGTACCTTATTATAAATATATTATATGTGTGTCTCAGTGTATTTACTAATTAATTATTTTAGGTGGTTACTAGCTAGGCACTGGGTGCCTACACTGACCCCCGGTGCCTGACTCCGCCTTTGCCTCTATTCTTAGAGACTAGGAACACCAGATTTATGGATTCGAATCATACCTTGTAGTAGCACTTGTGAGTACTTCTTCCTTTGTAGCTTCAACTCCCAAGTTCGCCAAGTAGTCAGCAAGGGCGTCTATTTCAATCCATGCTATTTGGAGTCCCCTAGCTTTGCATACTCTGAGTCCCATTATAAGAGCAAAAATCTCTGCCTTGATTGAAGTTTGGATCCCAAAAGGTGCAAAAAATCCCACAACGAAATTCTCTTTACAGTCCTTTACAACTCCTCCCCCTCCTACTCTTCCACTGTTACCGTGCATACTACCATCAACATTTAATTTGAGTTTGTCCCAGCCATGGCTTGCACCACCACTTCACCATTTCAAGAATTGGTTGTTGCTCCTTGGTGTAGGAAATTTGAAATATAGCTGCCAATTGTTGGTCCCCCTTCCAATGACATCTCTGAATCAATCCTGGTTCCAATAACACCCTTGGTAGGTGCAACGGTACGTGCCAATACAGGTACCGGTTCAGTCAAGATTATCTAGAGCAGGTTGCATAAGTCGAACCCAAGAACATATCGCATTCGAAGCACGCCCCCTTACTGCTGGGCTGTCCCTTGGAGACGAAAAAAATCATTCTTATATGGCCTCTACCTACATAATCTCCAGAAAAGAAGCAGGAAGTAAGCTAGTATCTCGCATATTTTGAATTTGGAACCTAGTGGCATACCTCGTAGATGGGGTAGTCATGAAATAGAGAGTTGATTCCCCGAAATAAGAATTCTGTAGCAATGATAAAAACTGCAGGGGAGATGAGATCTCGTTGACGCAATCCCCTGCTGGATTTGAAATATCCACTTGATTCTCCATTGATTAAAATGGAGAACCAACAATTTGAGATGCAGTTTTGTTATCTTATTTGTCCAACTATTAAACGATCCTTAGCAATGACGGGCTAACATTTTTGATAGAACATGGATGTAAATCCATCAGGACCAGTTATACTTTAGCTATCTATTGAAAATATAGCTTCTTTAATCTTCTGCATAGTTGGCTCTTTGTTCAGCATTTTATTATCTTGCTCTATAACCAATATAGGAATAAAATCCCAATCTTCTTCATTGGACATCTTTCCCTGTTCATCTTTTTGTAACAGTAAAACAAAGAAATCAATGGCTGATTTCTTTGACCAAAAAAAAAAAAAAAAATGGCTGATTTCTTTATTTCTTCAGGCTTATCAATAATTTCTTCATCATCATTCTGAATTCTCCAAATGTGATTTCGAATTATTTTCTTTCTTACCAACATTTGAAAAAATTTAGTGTTTCTCTCCCCTTCACAAAGCCATCTACAGCCAGCCTTTTGTTGCCAAAAAGCTTCTTCAACTGTTAGTTGTCTATTGAGAACTGCTTTAGCCTTTGCAAGCTTTCTCGGTTTTCTTGAGATGGATCAACCAAGTAAGCTGCTTTCATGATTGCATACATCCATTTCTGCCTCTTCGACCTTGGAAACCAAAGTATCTTCATTAAACTCAAACTCAAACTAAGTATAAAACTCCGTCAATCATCTAAAACTATCAACTGGCAAGACAAAAGTCGCCAAGTTGCCACCTAATTCAAATATCGGCATTAATATCAGATCTCAAAAATTTTCTACCTATACAAATTCTATATTTAATAGCATTATAAACGTTGTTCCAAGCTTGCTACTCCACCAAACAAGTACCAAAATCTTCCATAGCTCCTATTCGAGGTTCAGCTCCAAATTTCCTCTCATTAGCTGACAACACCACATTAAAATCTCCTCCCACCATCCATGGTTTTTCCTCCATTTGTGAAATCAGGATTAATTCATCCCAGAGCTCATACCTTTCAGTTCTAGTACTTTTAGCGTAGACAAATGATGAAGTAATCTTGCAGGGCAACCAATTCATTTCTAATTCTACAGTTAAAACTTGAGAATGATCTCTAATAGTGGTACTTTGCAATGAATTATTCCACATGAACCAGATTTTGTTTGAGCAATTTACCACAAAACAGGGGAATCCTAATTGTCTAGCATAAAAGGACAATTTATCTTGGACTACCATTGGTTCAATGATAGTAATAGTTTTAGGCTTATGAATTTTTATTCATTTTTTCAACCTTCTCAAACCTTTGGAACCAGCCACACCTCTCAATTGGCAACTATTGAAGTACAAAACTTAATCTCAATTAATAATTACATGATTAAAATCAAATGCTGCGTTTTACTCCCAAAATTTGCAACATCAACTTCATTTCTAAAAATCTCATCTTATTGTTTTTTTTTGAGCTCCATTTCTTTTGGCAATGCAACAAAAAATGTCAATGCCACCATCAAACAATGAAATCAAAACTATATTTTAAATGAAAACATCACTTTTATATGTTTTCGTTAATTGACAGTTTTGATTTCATTATAATTTGATTGTGCTATAGACTTTTTTTCTTGCATTGCCAAAAGAACTAGAGCTCAAAGAAAACGTTACATAGAGACTTGTTATTTGAGCTATCGTAATAGTCAAATAACCCATTAATAAGAATGTTGCAATACACATCCCGGGGTGGAGCTACATTCTTATAAATAATAGGGTGTTATTAGAAATAAAGGTGATACTGCAGATTCTTGGAGTAGAATGAAGCATAAATCATAGGTAAAAATAAGGTTGGACCAATTAAGGGTTTTGGTCCAAATGAAGAATAATTTAATTTGGCCGAGTTAAAGGTTTTGGTCCAAATGATAAATTATTTAATTTGGACCAATTAAGGATTTTGGTCCAAATAAATTATTTAATTTGAATCAATAAGACTTATTGGCCCGCAATATAGCCATTATAGACCGCCCAATATAGGGCTAATAACATTATTAGGCCTAGTATTGGCAAATATAGGCCTAATAACATTATATAGGGCCAATTAATTAAAGAAACTATTGGGCCCAATATAAATATAATGAATCTAATTTAACTAAATTTCAG